>NW_024738867.1:0-11533 GCF_018991925.1 Homarus americanus | reverse complement strand
TCCTTTAGTCATTATGTTTTACAGAGCTCTTTTTCTTTCGTGATGTACATTGCTTTACTGTAGGGCTCTGTTTCACCTCCTTCCGTTAGTCATTAGCTTTTACTGTAGAGCTCTGTTTCACCTCCTTCTGTTGGTCACACTTTTAACTGTAGAGCTCTGTTTCACTTCCTTCGTTAGTCATTAGGCTTTACTGTATTTGTTTCATCTGTTAGTCACACATTAGGCTTTACTGTAAGAGTCTGTTCCTCCTTATTGGTTTTGTGTTGTTTTTCATTAGTCACACATTAAGGCTTTACTGTAAAAGCTCTGTTTTACCTCCTTCGTAGTACATTGGCTTTACTGTAGAGCTCTGTTTCACCTCCTTCCATTAGTCCACATTAAGGCACTGTAGAGCTTGTTTCACCTCCTTCGTTAGTCACATTAGGCTTTACTGTAATCTGTTTCACCTCCTTCCGTTAGTCACATTAAGGCTTTAATTGAACTCTGTTTCACCTCCGTACACATTAAGCTTACTGTAAGAGCTCTGTTTCACCTCCTTCCTTAGTCACACATTAAGGCTTTACTGTAAAGCTCTGTTTCACCTCCTTCTGTTAGTCACACATTAAGGCTTTACTGTAAAGCTCTGTTTCACCTCCTTCGTAGTCACACATTAAGGCTTTACTGTAAGAGCTCTGTTTCACCTCCTTCGTTAGTCACACATTAAGGGCTTTACTGTCTTTCACCTCTTTCGTTAGTCACTTAGGCTTTACTGTAAGACTCTGTTTCCTCCTTCCGTTAGTCACATTGGCTTTACTGAGAGCTCTGTTTCCTCTTCGTTAGTCACATTAAGGTTTTCTTGAAGCTCTGTTTACTCTTCTGGTCACATTGGCTTCTGTAGACTCTGTTTCACCTCCTTCGTTAGTCACATGCTTTCTGTAGCTCTGTTTCACTCTGTTGTCATTAGGCTTTCTGTAACTCTGTTTCCCTCCTTCGTTGTCACACATTAAGCTTTCTGTGGGCTCTGTTTCACCCCTTCTTTAGTTTTTGTTGGTTTGAGGCTCTGTTTCACCTCCTTCCGTTAGTCACACATTAAGGCTTTACTGTAAGACTCTGTTTCACCTCCTTCCGTTGTACATTGCTTTTGTAGGCTCTGTTTCACCTCCTTCCGTTAGTCACATTAAGGCTTTACTGTAGGCTCTGTTTCACCTCCTTCTTAGTCACACATTAAGGCTTTACTGTAAGAGCTCTGTTTCACCTCCTTCCTTAGTCACACATTACTTGGTGGTTTAGGTTAACTGATTAAGATTGCACTCTAACTTTGGATCAGTTCCAAATTGTAAGTTCAACATTTAATAATCTTTCATGGGAATAACACACTACTAAGAGTCTTCTATTTGGGTGGAGAAAAGTTGAAATCTTGGAGGACATTGTGTTGTGTTAGTTAGTGGCTAGAAGGCCCTTCTTCTATAGCCTGTTGGTGATTCAGAAAGGTTAGTCCAGAAACTTTGTCTCCTGTTGTTGATGCATTCAGTGATCCTCCATCCTGGTGGTTGATCATGATCAAAACACTCATCTATGAAGTCCTCTTACATCGTGAAGGCACTCAGTAACCTCCTCTTCCCCCAGTTTAGTGATTGTATATTGAAGAATTGAAGGCAATAGTTTGAACTTTATCTAATGTGAAGAGATTAAGAGGGGCATTTTTGAAACCAAGTTGATGTATGTGACTCTTTGAAGCTAACTCCTTACTGTACCTTGGTCTGTCTCTCTTTAATGCTATAGCGGAGATGGTTGGTTAGTTTGTACAAAGGAGATATAATTCAGTTTTCTATTGACACTTCTCTTAAAGCCCCCACATACACACACTGGAGTTTGCCCCAATTAGTCCGATTTATCAAGGTTCTACTGAATTCCTTTTATGTGTTTGCCCTTAAGACAATTATTTCTTTTACATTTTTCACAATATGTATGTAGGACAGTGTGTGTCTGTACAGTATATGAAGAAACTTACGTATAGCTCCCAGAAAATACGAGTTGAAAAACAACAGCTTGGCCCAGTAGGCTGGTGGTTAAAGAGACAAGTCTAACCTTGCTACAATGCTGCCAGTGATGTTAACAGATGTAAATGTGGAAAGAAAGTTATCTGTAAATCTTCATTTATATCAGGTATTTGTAAATTGAAAAATAAATGTTGCAGGTCAGAAATGGTTACTGCTTAGCTACCACTTAAGAGTTGGGTGTTTGCCGTATGGACGCTAATCATCTCAGGTTATCATCATCAGTACAGCAGTTATAAATTGAGCTTTTATATTTACAATAATTATTTTTAATTAATTAAAAAATAATGATGTGTTCAAGTAATTAATAATATATTTTTAATTCTGGAGTTGGGTTAGGTAGAATTTAGCCTACTGGAGACAGCCACTGGGGGATTCATTAGCCTACTGGAGACACCAACTTCACATATAGGACACAGGCTGATTTTGTGAGCCAATTTTCAGACAAAAAAATGTGTCTTATATGTCATAAAATACAGTACTCCTGCAATTTCACACACCCTAGTCACCCCTTCACACACCCTAGTCACCCCTTCACACACCCTAGTCACCCCTTCACACACCTAGTTCCTTCACACACCCTAGTCACCCTTCACACACCCTAGTCACTCCACACCTAGTCACCTTCACACACCCTAGTCACCCATCACACACCTTTCACCCCTTCACACACCTAGTCACCCTTCACACACCCTAGTCACCCCATCACACACTCCTAGTCACCCTCACACACCCAGTCACCCTTCACACCCTAGTCACCCCTTCACACACCCCTAGTCACCCCTTCACACACCCTAATCCTTCACACACCCAGTCACCCCTTCACACACCCTAGTCACCCCTTCACACCCTAGTCACCCCTTCACACCCTAGTCACCCTTCACACACCCTAGTCACCCTTCACACACCCTAGTCACCCATCACACACCCTAGTCACCCCATCACACACCCTAGTCACCCTCTTCCATCACACACCCCGTGTCACCCTTCACACCCTAGTCACCCTTCACACACCTAGTCACCCCTTCACACACCCTAGTCACCCCTTCACACACCTAGTCCTTCCACACCCTAGTCACCCCTTCACACCCTAGTCACCCCATCACACACCCTAGTCACCTTCACACACCCTAGTCACCTTCACACCTAGTCACCCTTCACACCTAGTCACCCTCCACACACCCTAGTCACCCCTTCACACACCCTTAGTCACCCTTCACACACCTAGTCACCCCTTCACACACCTTAGTCACCCCTTCACACACTTAGTCACCCCCCACACCCTAGTCACCCCTTCACACACCCTAGTCACCCTTCACACACCCTCTAGTCACCTTCACACACCCTAGTCACCCCATCATAATATTACAGTTATTTTGTATCTTTCAGGCTTACAGCTTTCCTGGATGGCTTCAGAGGTGATATTGAATTTGTGAATGTCAACTTTGCCTATTCGACCAGACCTGAAGTTCATATTTTTAATGATCTCAACCTCCGTGTGCCTTCAGGTAAGTATATTACAGTATAGTGATCCTCGGCTAACGAACGCCTCGGTTAACGAAATTTCGGTTAACGAATTACCTTCCATAAGAATCTTCAATTCGGTTAATGAAAAAAATTGATTAACGAAATCCTCACGTAAAATATTTTGTGCATTTTTATACAGTATTAAAATTATTGGTCATTCTAAAATTTAGCCATCCGAGCTCTGTCTACATAAAGTTTTTCAACTATTATTTTTGGCTCGATATATGTAACTTTATTCATTTATTGAAACTCATTTACATGCACACACTGTCCTAAGGGCAAAGCTGAACTGTACATGTAATCAGAATAATGTACAAAATGATTACTAAAATTTTTATCTAGTGCAAACTATGGCATGTTTACATTCAAATTAATCACTATCTTATAAGAACTCCAGCAATGTAAATTATATTCTCGCAGAAATTTTATGAGAAAAAACAAAACTCAAGTAAATAAACAAATTAAATACTTCACCAGATGCACTACCTGTCAAAGTACACCTCACCTCCTCCCTCCTCCTCCTCCCTCCTCCCTCCCTCCCTCCCTCCCTCCCTCCTCCTCCTCCTCCTCCCTCCCACACCTTCCCAGAAAGTTTCGTGGTTTTCTTTTAGGCTTTAAAGTGTTTTATCTTATATAATATCTCAGACTAAAGTTAGAGAATATAATTGCATTGCTGGAATCCTTGCAAGATAAAATTATAGTAATGTATATAATATCTGACTTTATATTTTTGTTTCTTACTTTGTATATACTTTTCAGTGAGCTGGAACCACTACTCCAATATCCCATTGAAACAATGGGTTCGGTTAATCAAATTTCTGATAATCCAATCGACCCTCTGGGGAATTGAATTTCAAGGACGAGGACCACTTTACTGTATTTCATGACTGTATGTTGTTCAGGTATGGGACCCCTTATCCCGCATGCTTGGGACCTGAGGGGTTGCCAGATGCGTTTTGTTTTTATTTTTTTAGGAATATTGAGCGCCACGTGCTGCACCTGTCCATAACTGACTGTGATGACTCAGTTGATTCACCACCTAAAAGTAGCTTTATGTGTGACAAAACTTAGAACTGTAGGCACACACACACACACCCACACCAATAACAGAAGCATATATACAGGTTTTTCTTGATTTAACAAACTAATTTGAGCCGCCCCTTTCCGTTTAAATCAAATTTCTGTTATTTTTGCTCAATTTAGCGGACTAGTTCACTTAATCTAAAAATTCGTTCTGCTAAATCAAGAGTTTACTGTATGTAGTAGTGAGATGATAGGTGGGGCCACAGTCACTCCTGGTACTCAACCCTCTGACCTCCACACACTCCACCACACACCCTCTGGTCCACACACACTCTCCACACATCCTCTGACCCCCACACTCCCACACACCCTCTCTGACCTCCACACACTCCACCACACCTCTTGACCTCCACACACTCCACCACACACCCTCTGGCCTCCACACACTCCACCACACACCCCTCTGGCCTACAACACTCCACCACACATCCTCTCTGACCTCACACACTCACCACACACCCTCTGACCTCCAACACACTCACCACACAACCTTCTGACTCCACACACTCCAACCTCAACTCTGGCTTCACACACACCCTTTCTGGCTTCACACACTCACCACACACCCTTCTGACCTCCACACACTCCACCACACACCCCTGACCTCCACACACACTCCACCACACACCCTCTGGCCTCACACACTCCACCACATATTCTGGACCTACACACTCCACCACACACCTCTCGACTTCACACACTCACCACACACCCTCTGGCTTCACTCACTCCACCACACCCCTCTGGCTTCACACACTCCACCACACACTCTCAACCTCCACACACTCCACCACACACCCTCTGACCTCCACACACCCACCACACACCCCTCTGACCTCCACACACTCCACCACACACCCTTCTGGCCTCCACTCCACCACACACCCCCTCTGACCTCCAGTCACTCCACCACACCCTCTGACCTCCAGTACAGTACTGTATTATGTAACTAAGGTGGGTAACTTAGTACAGTTCAGTGCCACATTTTGCATCATCATCATTCATCCAGACAATCGATGCTGTTTAACACACATTATACCATACGTGACTTTCGCCAGACCTTTATTCTGGAATGATGGGTAACTTGTACTGTTGTGTCATAAACTAATGATCTTGTAAATAATTATAAGTCATTTTACCTGGTCTCTGAATTATTTATCTTTCTCTACCGTTTATTCCTTCTTTCTATTATTGTTTATTACTCTGTCTCTTACTTTAGTTTAACTTTCTGTGTCACTATTTAACACAGGCAGTAATGCACGTGTTTAGTGTGGGAGAAGGAGGAGGGAGCACTTGTTGCTCAGTCCCCACACACACACTCTAGTCACCCCCACACATCTCTAGTCACCCTACACACACCCTAGTCACCCCTACACACATAGTCACCCCACATCACCTTGTCACCCTTCACACACCCTAGTCACCCCTACACAATTTCCAATATTTTCCAGGTTCAGTAGTTGCTGTCGAGGTGCTAGTGGGTCTGGCAAGAGCACGATCGGCCTCCTCCACGCCTTGCACTCAGTGGTGAGGTCACCTTGACCGTGCACAATAACTCAGCTGGACCCCACTTGCCACGCTCAGTAATTGGCTCTGTTAGTCAGGTAAGGTTAAAGATGTGTTAGTCAGGTAAGGTTGAGGCACTGGAAATATGGATGGATCTACAAAATCCATTTTATTAACACCAATGACAAGAATGTCCAACAGATAAAAGAAGGAGACCGTCCCTCTCACCCAGACCAAACGTTCAGAGGGTAACTTTATAGGGATATACTGGTGCTCAAGCCTCAGTATATACATGTAAATATTTCCCAGATTCTTATGTCGTTGTTTGACCCCTTTACGGGGTCTCTCATGTGCTGAATAAAATCATCCAGTTGTTAGAAAAATACCATTATGACCTCTCCATAGTGAAGGGGTTTGTGGAATTCATAGAGAAAGGCTGACCCATTCAGGAATATCACTGTAGAGAAGGTGGCTAGGACTTAACACCCTTTTCGGATGGTCAAGGTGCACTGAACACAACACAGCAGCCATTGCCTCTTCTGTAGGTGTTGGGTGAATCTTCTCAACACTTGTCTTGTCCATACAAATGTGAGAAATTTCGTGAAATGGAAATAGTTCTTCCTGTCAAAGTGTATATCTTGGTCTTTTAAAGTAAACTCAAGCATGCTTTATTTTTATTTGTCCTTATCTAGTATATACAGTACTGTTTAAGGACGCACACCCAGAACTGTGACTATTACAGGAGTTCTCAATTATGTATACACTTGTGACTATAAATTGTTGACATTAATGACATGATTTAGGTCAGTATTATTAGAAATCTCTTGGTCAGTATTATGTTCAGAACTTTTACTTCCAAAGTTGTTTGTAAAATTTAATTAATGTAACTGATAATAGTGTAACAATTTGTCTTAAAGGAAAAAGTCTGAACATATTGTAATATTGGCTGATACATTTTGTCCCTTTATCTGGAAAACATTTGTTCATGCTTCGTTAGGTAATCTGAAGGTAGAGAATTGTTGAGACGACTTGTCACCACAGTAGGTGAGGGCTGGGAGTGAGTGAGGAAAGGAAGGATCCAGTAGGTGAGGGCTGGGGTAATAAAGAGAAAGGAAGGATCAGTAGGTGAGGGCTGCAGGTGGTGAAGGGGAAGAAAGGAAGGATCAGTAGGTGAGGGCTGGGGTAGTAAGGGAGAAAGGAAGGATCAGTAGGTGAGGGGGCTACGGGGTGGTAAAGGGAGAAAAGGAAGGATCAGTAGGTGAGGGCTGGGGTGGTGAAGGGAGAAAAGGAAGGATCAGTAGGTGAGGGCTGAGGTGGTGAAGAGAGAAAGGAAGGATCAGTAGGTGAGGGGCTGGAAGGTGTAAAGGGAGAAAAGGAAGAAGGATCAGTAGGTGAGGGGCTGCTTGGGGTGTGAGGGAGAAGAGATCAGTAGGTGAGGGGCTGGGGTGTGAAGGGGAAGAAGGATCCGGTAAGGTGAGGGGCTGGGGTGTAAAGAGGAGATGTGGGTGAGGGGGCTGGGGTGGTGAGAAGAGGAAAGGAAAGGATCAGTAGGTGAGGGGCTGGGGTGTAAAGAGAGGAGAAAGGAAGGATCAGTGGGGGCTGGGGTGGTGAAGAGGAAAAAATCAGTAGGTGAGGGGCTGGGGTGGTGTGAAGGGAAGAAAAAGAAGGATCAGTAGGTGAGGGCTGCAGGGTGAGTGTGAAGAAAGGAGAAAAAAGAATCCAGTAGGCGAGGGAGCTGGGGTAGTGAAGAGGAAGGAAAGGATCAGTAGGTGAGGGGCTGGGGTGAGTGAAAGAGGAGAAAGGAAAAGTCAGTAGGTGTGAGGGGCTGGGGTGTGAGAGGAGAAGGATCTATCAGTAGGCGAGGGGCTGGGGTGGTGAAGGGGAGAAAAAGAGAGAAGCATTTTGCAGTAGGTGAGGGCTGGGGTGGTGAAGGAGAATCAGTAGGTGAGGAGCTGGGGTAGTGAAAGAAGGAAAAGATCCAGTAGGTGAGGGGGGCTGGGGTGTGAAGGAGAAAGGAGAAAGGATCAGTAGGTGAGGGGCTGGGGTAGTGAAGGGGAGAAGGATCAGTAGGTGAGGGCTGGGGTGGTGAAGGAGAAAAAGGAGAAAAAGGATCGTGGGTGAGGGGCTGGGGTAGTGAGAGGGAGAAGGATCCAGTGGGTGAGGGGCTGGGGTGGTGAGAAGGGGAGAAAGGAAGGATCAGTGAGGGGCTGGGGGTGGTGAGAAGGGGAGAGAAAGAGGAAGGATCAGTAGGTGAGGGGGCTGGGGTGGTGAAGGGAGAAAGGAAGGATCAGTAGGTGAGGGCTACAGGGTGTTGGTGAAAGGGGAGAAAGGAAGGATCAGTAGGCGAGGGCTGGGGTGATGAAAGGGAGAAAGGAAGGATCAGTAGGTGAGGGGCTGGGGTGGTGAAGAGGGAGAAAGGAAGGATCAGTAGGTGAGGGGGCTGGGGTGGTGAAGGGGGAGAAAGGGAGAGGATCAGTAGGCGAGGGGCTGGGGTGGTGAAGGGGAGGAGAGAGGAAAGGATCAGTAGGTGAGGGCTGGGAGGGTAGTGAAAGGGGAGAAAGGAAGGATCCAGTAGGTGAGGGCTGCTGGGGTGGTGAAGGGGAGAAAGGAAGGATCAGTAGGTGAGGGGCTGGGTAGTGAAGGGGAGAAAGGGAAGGATCAGTAGGTGAGGGGCTGGGGTGCGTGAAGGGGAGAAAAGGAAGGATCAGTAGGTGAGGGGCTGGGGTGGTGAAGGGGAGAAAAGGAAGGATCAGTAGGTGAGGGGCTGGGAGGTAGTGAAGAGAAGGGAGAAAAAAGGAGGATCAGTAGGTGAGGGGCTGGGGTGGTGAAAGGGGAGAAAAGGAAGGATCAGTAGGTGGGGGCTGCAGGGTGGTGAAAGGGGAGAAAGAGAGGAAAAAGGATCAGTAGGTGAGGGGCTGGGGTGGTGAAGGGAGAGAAGGATCAGTAGGTGAGGGGCTGGGGTGGTAAAGAGGGGAGAAAAGGAAGGATCAGTAGGTGTGAGGGCTGGGGGTGGTGGTGAAGGGGAGAAAGGAAGGATCAGTAGGTGAGGGGCTGGGGTGGTGAGGGGAAGAAAGGAAGGATCAGTAGGTGAGGGGGCTGGGGTGGTGAAGAAGGGGAGAGAAAAGGAAAGGATCAGTAGGTGAGGGGCTGGGTGGTGAAGGGGAGAAAGGAAGGATCAGTAGGCGAGGGGCTGGGGTGGTGAAGGGGAGAAAGGAAGGATCAGTAGGTGAGGGGGCTGCTTGGGGTGAGTAGAGGGGAGAAAGGAAGGATCAGTAGGTGAGGGGCTACTTGGGGTGGTGAAGGGAGAAAGGGAAGGATCAGTAGGCGAGGCTGGGGTGATGAAGGGGAGAAAGGAAGGATCAGTAGGTGAGGGGCTGGGGTGGTGGGAGAGGGAAGGGGATCCGGTAGGTGAGGGGGCTGGGGGTGAGGTAAAGGGGAGAAGGATCAGTAGGTGAGGCTGGGGTGGTGCTTGGGGAGAGAAGGATCAGTGGGTGAGGGGCTGGGGTGTGGGTGAAGGGGAGAAAGGAAGGATCAGTAGGTGAGGGGCTGGGGTGGTAAGGGGAGAAAGGAGGAAGGATCAGTAGGTGAGGGGCTGGGGTGGTAAAGGGGAGAAAGGAAGGATCAGTAGGTGAGGGGCTGGGGGTGGGTAGAAGGAGAAAGGAAGGATCAGTAGGTGAGGGGGCTGGGTGGTGAAGGGAGAAAGGAAGGATCCAGTAGGTGAGGGCTGGGGTGGTGAAGGGGGGAGAAAGGAAGGATCAGTAGGTGAGGGGCTGGGGTGGTGTTGAAGGGGAGAAAGGAAGGATCAGTAGGTGAGGGGCTGGGGTAGTGAAGGGGAGAAAGGAAGGATCCCAGTAGGTGAGGGGCTGGGGTAGTGAAGGGAGAAAAGGAAAGGATCAGTAGGTGAGGGGCTGGGGGTGGTGAGAGGGAGAAAAAGGAAGGATCAGTAGGTGAGGGGCTGGGGTGTTGGAAGGGGAGAAAGGAAGGATCCGGTAGGTGAGGGGGCTGGGGTAGTGAAGGGGAGAAAGGAAGGAAGGATCAGTAGGTGAGGGCTGGGGTGGTAAAGGGGAGAAAAGGGAAGGATCCAGTAGGTGAGGGGCTGGGGTGGTGAAGGGGAGAAAGGAAGGATCAGTAGGTGAGGGGCTGGGGTGTTGGTGAAGGGGAGAAAGGAAGGATCCAGTAGGTGAGGGCTGGGTAGTGAGAAGGGGAGAAAGGAAGGATCCAGTAGGTGAGGGGCTGGGGTAGTGAAGGGAGAAAGGAAGGATCAGTAGGTGAGGGGCTGGGGTGGTGTTGAAGGGGAGAAAGGAAGGATCAGTAGGTGAGGGGCTGCTGGGGTGGGTGAAGGGGAAGAAGGAAGGATCCAGTAGGTGAGGGGCTGGGGTGGTGGGAGAAAAGGAAGGATCCAGTAGGTGAGGGCTGGGGTAAAGGGGAGAAAGGAAGGATCAGTAGGTGAAGGAGCTGGGGTGGTGAAAGGGGAGAAAAGGAAAGGATCAGTAGGTGAGGGGCTGGGGGTGGTGAAAGGGGAGAAAGGAAGGATTAGTAGGTGAGGGCTGGGGTGTTGGTGAAGGGGAGAAAGGAAAGGATCAGTAGGTGAGGGGGCTGGGGTGGTGGGAAGGGGAGAAAGGAAGGATCAGTAGGTGAGGGGCTGGGGTGGTGAAGGGGGAGAAGGATCAGTAGGTGAGGGGCTGGGGTAGTGAAAGGGGAGAAAGGAAGGATCAGTAGGTGAGGGCTGGGGTGGTGAAGGGGGAGAAAGGAAGGATCAGTAGGTGAGGGGCTGGGGTGTGAAGGGGAGAAAGGAAGGATCAGTAGGTGAGGGGCTGGGGGTGGTAAAGAGGGAGAAAGGAAGGATCAGTAGGTGAGGGGCTGGGGTAGTGAAGGGGAGAAAGGAAGGATCAGTAGGTGAGGGGCTGGGGTAGTGAAAGGGAGAAAGGAAGGATCAGTAGGTGAGGGCTGGGGTGGTAAGGGGAGAAAGGGAAGGATCAGTAGGTGAGGGGCTGGGGTGGTGAAAGGGGAGGAGAAAAGGAAGAAGGATCAGTAGGTGAGGGGCTGGGGTAGTGAAGGGGAGAAAGGAAGGATCAGTAGGTGAGGGGGCTGGGGTGAGTGAAGGGGAGAAAGAGGAAGGATCCAGTAGGTGAGGGGCTGGGGTGGTAAGGGAGAAGGGAAGAGGATCAGTAGGTGAGGGGCTGGGGTGGTGAAGGGGAGAAAGGAAGGATCAGTAGGTGAGGGGCTGGGGTGGTGAAGGGGAGAAAGGAGGAAGGATCAGTAGGTGAGGGCTGGGGTGGTGAAGGGGAGAAAGGAAGGATCAGTAGGTGAGGGGCTGGGAGGGTGGTGAAGGGGAGAAAAGGAAGGATCAGTAGGTGAGGGAGGGCTGGGGTGGTGAAGGG
>NW_024738866.1:0-19515 GCF_018991925.1 Homarus americanus | reverse complement strand
GCATCGATATACCAGAGAGGGCCCCTGGGGGCGTTGCCGCCTCTGGAAGGACTCCTACAGTCTGTTGTTTTTGCACTGTTTACAACTCTGGGAGATATGACGTTACATAAGTACACTTGCCCATGACATTTCCAGTAACATCGCATTCTGAAATGAAATGGAGAATAAATATCCAACAGGAAAACATAAGTTGGGGTGTTGTGCTGACTGACTGTTCTGTTCTCCTATTGGCTGAAATTTGGTGACGTTACATTTTAGTCCACCAATCACAGTTAAGGAAGGGTTTGGTGGGCGTATGCAGTATGAACGAAACCAAGACCAAGCAAGCTACTGGGCTCCCGGGAAGGGGCGCCCCTGGTAGGGCCCCTGGGGTCGCTGCCACCGTTAAGGATGGCCCCTGGGGGGCCCATCTCGTCTGGCAGTGCCCCTGGAATCGCCGCCATCCCTAACAATTGCCTGTGGGGACGCTGCTACCCTTGGGAGGGTCTCTGGGAGTGTCTTGCTCATTGGGAGGGCCCCTAAGATGCCGCCGCCCCTGGGAAAATCTCTGGCGGCGCCGCCGCCCCTAGGAGGCCCCTGGGGGTGCTACTGGCCCTGGAAAAGCCCCTGAGGGCACCACAGTTTCTGGCAGAGCCTCTGGGAGGTACCTGGGAACACTGCTATATCCTGGGGAAGCCCCTAGGGGCGCCACCGCCCCTGTTGGGGCCACTAGAGGGTTCCTCTGCATCTGGGAGGCTTCCATTGAGCCGACGCTCGTGGGGCACCTGGGAGCATCGATAACACCAGAGGGGCCCATGGGGCGTTGCACTCCTCCTGGAAGGACTCCTACAGTCTGTTGTTTTTGCACTGTTTACAACTCTGGGAGATATGACGTTACATAAATGCACCTGACATTTCCAGTAACATCGCATTCTGAAATGGAAATAGAATAAATATCCAACAGGAAAACATAAGTTGGGGGTGTTGTGCTGACTGACTGTTCTGTTCTCCTATTGGCTGAAATTTGGTGACGTTACATTTTAGTCCACCAATCACAGTTAAGGAAGGGTTTGGTGGGCGTATGCAGTATGTACGAAACCAAGACCAAGCAAGCTACTGGGCTCCCGGGAAGGGGCGCCCCTGGTAGGGCCCCTGGGGTCGCTGCCACCGTTAAGGATGGCCCCTGGGGGGCCCATCTCGTCTGGCAGTGCCCCTGAAATCGCCGCCATCCCTAACAATTGCCTGTGGGGACGCTGCTACCCTTGGGAGGGTCTCTGGGAGTGCCTTGCTCATTGGGAGGGCCCCTAAGATGCCGCCGCCCCTGGGAGAATCTCTGGCGGCGCCGCCGCCCCTAGGAGGCCCCTGGGGGTGCTACTGGCCCTGGAAAAGCCCCTGAGGGCACCACAGTTTCTGGCAGAGCCTCTGGGAGGTACCTGGGAACACTGCTATATCTGGAAGGGCCACTAGGGGCGCCACCGCCTTTGTTAGGGCCACTAGAGGTTCCTCTGCATCTGGGAGGCCCCCCCTCATTGAGCCGACGCTCCTTGGAGGGCACCTGGGAGCATCGATATACCAGAGAGGGCCCCTGGGGGCGTTGCCGCCTCTGGAAGGACTCCTACAGTCTGTTGTTTTTGCACTGTTTACAACTCTGGGAGATATGGCGTTACATAAGTACGCACATGACATTTCAGTAACATCGCATTCTGAAATGAAATGGAGAATAAATATCAACAGGAAAACATAAGTTGGGGTGTTGTGCTGACTGACTGTTCTGTTCTCCTATTGGCTGAAATTTGGTGGTTTTACATTTTAGTCCTCCAATCACAGTTAAGTAAGTAATTGCTGGGTGTATGCAATTTGTACGACACCACGACCAAGCAAGCAACAATGCTCCTGGGAAGAGGCACCCCTGGTAGGCTCCCCTGGGGTCGCTGGCACCGCTAAGGATGGCCCCTGGGAGGCCCCTCGTCTGGCAGTGACCTTGGAATCGCCGCCATCCCTAACAATTGCAATGTAGGGACGCTGCCACCCTTGGGAGGGTCTCTGGGAGTGCCTCGCTAATTGGGAAGGCCCCTGAAATGCCGCCGCCGCTGGGAGAACCTCTGGCGGTGTCACCGCCCCTAGGAGGCCCCTTTGGGTGCTACTGACCCTGGAAGGGCCCTTGAGGGCGTCACAGCCTCCGGGAGAGCCTCTGGGAGGCACATGGGAGCACTGCTACCTCTGAGAGGGCCCTTTGGGGTGCCGCCAGCCATGTTAGGGCCATTAGAGGCGCCTCTGCATCTGGGAAGGGCCCTGATGGAGCCGACGCCCCTTTGAGAGCCCCTGGAAACGTCGCTAACCCTGAGAGGGCCCCTCTGGGCTCTATTGCTCCTGGAAGGACCCTTACAGTCTGTTGTTTTTACACTGTTTACAACTCTGGGAGATATGACGTTATTTACATAAATAAGTACACTGCCAATGACATTTCCAGTAACATCGTATTCTGATATGAAATGGAGAATAAATATCCAACAGGAAAACATAAGTTGGGGTGTTGTGCTGACTGACTGTTCTGTTCTCCTATTGGCTGAAATTTGGTGACGTTACATTTTAGTCCACCAATCACAGTTAAGGAAGGGTTTGGTGGGCGTATGCAGTATGAACGAAACCAAGACCAAGCAAGCTACTGGGCTCCCGGGAAGGGGCGCCCCTGGTAGGGCCCCTGGGGTCGCTGCCACCGTTAAGGATGGCCCCTGGGGGGCCCATCTCGTCTGGCAGTGCCCCTGGAATCGCCGCCATCCCTAACAATTGCCTGTGGGGACGCTGCTACCCTTGGGAGGGTCTCTGGGAGTGCCTTGCTCATTGGGAGGGCCCCTAAGATGCCGCCGCCCCTGGGAGAATCTCTGGCGGCGCCGCCGCCCCTAGGAGGCCCCTGGGGGTGCTACTGGCCCTGGAAAAGCCCCTGAGGGCACCACAGTTTCTGGCAGAGCCTCTGGGAGGTACCTGGGAACACTGCTATATCTGGAAGGGCCACTAGGGGCGCCACCGCCCTGTTGGGGCCACTAGAGGTTCCTCTCTGCATCTGGAGGCCCCTCATTGAGCCGACGCTCCCTTGGAGGGGGCACCTGGGGAACATCGTGCTACCAGGGCCTAGAGCCCGTTGCCGCCTCTGGAAAGGACTCCTACAGTCTGTTGTTTTTGCACTGTTTATCTGGGAGATATGACGTTACATAAGTACACTTGCCCTGTATTGTTTCAATGTATCGCATTCTGAAATGAAATGGAGAATAAATATCCAACAGGAAAACATAAGTTGGGGTGTTGTGCTGACTGACTGTTCTGTTCTCCTATTGGCTGAAATTTGGTGACGTTACATTTTAGTCCACCAATCACAGTTAAGGAAGGGTTTGGTGGGCGTATGCAGTATGAACGAAACCAAGACCAAGCAAGCTACTGGGCTCCCGGGAAGGGGCGCCCCTGGTAGGGCCCCTGGGGTCGCTGCCACCGTTAAGGATGGCCCCTGGGGGGCCCATCTCGTCTGGCAGTGCCCCTGGAATCGCCGCCATCCCTAACAATTGCCTGTGGGGACGCTGCTACCCTTGGGAGGGTCTCTGGGAGTGCCTTGCTCATTGGGAGGGCCCCTAAGATGCCGCCGCCCCTGGGAGAATCTCTGGCGGCGCCGCCGCCCCTAGGAGGCCTCTGGGGGTGCTACTGGCCCTGGAAAAGCCCCTGAGGGCACCACAGTTTCTGGCAGAGCCTCTGGCAGGTACCTGGGAACACTGCTATATCTGGAAGGGCCACTAGGGGCGCCACCGCCTTTGTTAGGGCCACTAGAGGTTCCTCTGCATCTGGGAGGCCCCCCTCATTGAGCCGACGCTCCTTGGAGGGCACCTGGGAGCATCGATATACCAGAGAGGGCCCCTGGGGGCGTTGCCGCCTCTGGAAGGACTCCTACAGTCTGTTGTTTTTGCACTGTTTACAACTCTGGGAGATATGACGTTACATAAGTACACTTGCCCATGACATTTCCAGTAACATCGCATTCTGAAATGAAATGGAGAATAAATATCCAACAGGAAAACATAAGTTAGGGTGTGCTGGCTGACTGTTCTGTTCTCCTATTGGGCTGGTGGTGACACATTTTGAGTCCACCAATCCACAGTTAAGGAAGGGTTTGGTGGGCGTATGCAGTATGTACGAAACCAAGACCAAGCAAGCTACTGGGCTCCCGGGAAGGGGCGCCCCTGGTAGGGCCCCTGGGGTCGCTGCCACCGTTAAGGATGGCCCCTGGGGGGCCCATCTCGTCTGGCAGTGCCCCTGGAATCGCCGCCATCCCTAACAATTGCCTGTGGGGACGCTGCTACCCTTGGGAGGGTCTCTGAGAGTGCCTTGCTCATTGGGAGGGCCCCTAAGATGCCGCCGCCCCTGGGAGAATCTCTGGCGGCGCCGCCGCCCCTAGGAGGCCCCTGGGGGTGCTACTGGCCCTGGAAAAGCCCCTGAGGGCACCACAGTTTCTGGCAGAGCCTCTGGCAGGTACCTGGGAACACTGCTATATCTGGAAGGGCCACTAGGGGCGCCACTGCCTTTGTTAGGGCCACTAGAGGTTCCTCTGCATCTGGGAGGCCCCCCTCATTGAGCCGACGCTCCTTGGAGGGCACCTGGGAGCATCGATATACCAGAGAGGGCCCCTGGGGGCGTTGCCGCCTCTGGAAGGACTCCTACAGTCTGTTGTTTTTGCACTGTTTACAACTCTGGGAGATATGACGTTACATAAGTACACTTGCCCATGACATTTCCAGTAACATCGCATTCTGAAATGAAATGGAGAATAAATATCCAACAGGAAAACATAAGTTGGGGTGTTGTGCTGACTGACTGTTCTGTTCTCCTATTGGCTGAAATTTGGTGACGTTACATTTTAGTCCACCAATCACAGTTAAGGAAGGGTTTGGTGGGCGTATGCAGTATGAACGAAACCAAGACCAAGCAAGCTACTGGGCTCCCGGGAAGGGGCGCCCCTGGTAGGGCCCCTGGGGTCGCTGCCACCGTTAGGATGGCCCCTGGGGGTATCTCGTCTGGCAGTGCCCCTGGAATCACTTCCATCCCCTAACAAATTGCCTGCAGTGAGGTTGCACCCTTGGGAGGGTCTCTGGGGTACCTTGCTCATTGGGAGGGCCCCTAGTGCCTTTGGGAATCTCTGGCAGCGCCCGCCGCCCCTAGGAGGCCCCTGCGGGGTACTACTGGCTGAAGCCTAGAACTACCACAGTTTCTGGCAGAGCCTCTGGGAGGTACCTGGAACACTGCTATGTCTGGAAGGGCCCCTAGGGGCGCCACCGCCCCTGTTAGGGGCCACTGGGGTTCCTCTGCATCTGGGGAGGGCCCCCTCTCAGTGAGCCGACGCTCCTTGGAGGCACCTGGGAGCATCGATAATATGCAGAGAGGCCCCTGGGGGCGTTGCCGCCTCTGGAGACTCCTACAGTCTGTTGTTTTACTTTCTTTACAAATTCTGGAGATATGAGGTTACATAAGTACCTTGCCCATGACATTTCCAGTAACATCGCATTCTGAAATGAAATGGAGAATAAATATCCAACAGGAAAACATAAGTTGGGGTGTTGTGCTGACTGACTGTTCTGTTCTCCTATTGGCTGAAATTTGGTGACGTTACATTTTAGTCCACCAATCACAGTTAAGGAAGGGTTTGGTGGGCGTATGCAGTATGTACGAAACCAAGACCAAGCAAGCTACTGGGCTCCCGGGAAGGGGCGCCCCTGGTAGGGCCCCTGGGGTCGCTGCCACCGTTAAGGATGGCCCCTGGGGGGCCCATCTCGTCTGGCAGTGCCCCTGGAATCGCCGCCATCCCTAACAATTGCCTGTGGGGACGCTGCTACCCTTGGGAGGGTCTCTGGGAGTGCCTTGCTCATTGGGAGGGCCCCTAAGATGCCGCCGCCCCTGGGAGAATCTCTGGCGGCGCCGCCGCCCCTAGGAGGCCCCTAGAGTGCTACTGGCACAAACACAAGGGGGCTTGCAGCCTCTGGCAAGTAGGGAGGTACCTGGGGACACTGCTTTGCTATCTGGAAGGGCCACTACGGGGCACTTACCCTTCCCTGTTAGGGCCACTGGGGTTCCTCTGCATCTGAGGAGGCCCCCCTCAGGTGAGCCGACGCTCCTTGGAGGCACCTGGGAGACATCGATATAGAAGAGGGCCCTGGGGGCAGTTTGCCCGCCTCTGGGAAGGGGACTCCACCTACAGTCTGTTGTTTTGCACTGTTTACAACTCTGGGAGATGAGGTTACATAAGTACACTTGCCATGACATTTCCATTAACATCGCATTCTGAAAATGAAATGAAGGCCAAATATCCAACAGAAGCTTACTGTTGGGGTGTTGTGCTGACTGACTGTTCTGTTCTCCTATTGGCTGAAATTTGGTGACGTTACATTTTAATCCACCAATCACAGTTAAGGAAGGGTTTGGTGGGCGTATGCAGTATGTACGAAACCAAGACCAAGCAAGCTACTGGGCTCCCGGGAAGGGGCGCCCCTGGTAGGGCCCCTGGGGTCGCTGCCACCGTTAAGGATGGCCCCTGGGGGGCCCATCTCGTCTGGCAGTGCCCCTGGAATCGCCGCCATCCCTAACAATTGCCTGTGGGGACGCTGCTACCCTTGGGAGGGTCTCTGGGAGTGCCTTGCTCATTGGGAGGGCCCCTAAGATGCCGCCGCCCCTGGGAGAATCTCTGGCGGCGCCGCCGCCCCTAGGAGGCCCCTGGGGGTGCTACTGGCCCTGGAAAAGCCCCTGAGGGCACCACAGTTTCTGGCAGAGCCTCTGGGAGGTACCTGGGAACACTGCGATATCTGGAAGGGCCACTAGGGGCGCCACCGCCTTTGTTAGGGCCACTAGAGGTTCCTCTGCATCTGGGAGGCCCCCCTCATTGAGCCGACGCTCCTTGGAGGGCACCTGGGAGCATCGATATACCAGAGAGGGCCCCTGGGGGCGTTGCCGCCTCTGGAAGGACTCCTACAGTCTGTTGTTTTTGCACTGTTTACAACTCTGGGAGATATGACGTTACATAAGTACACTTGCCCATGACATTTCCAGTAACATCGCATTCTGAAATGAAATGGAGAATAAATATCCAACAGGAAAACATAAGTTGGGGTGTTGTGCTGACTGACTGTTCTGTTCTCCTATTGGCTGAAATTTGGTGACGTTACATTTTAGTCCACCAATCACAGTTAAGGAAGGGTTTGGTGGGCGTATGCAGTATGTACGAAACCAAGACCAAGCAAGCTACTGGGCTCCCGGGAAGGGGCGCCCCTGGTAGGGCCCCTGGGGTCGCTGCCACCGTTAAGGATGGCCCCTGGGGGGCCCATCTCGTCTGGCAGTGCCCCTGGAATCACCGCCATCCCTAACAATTGCCGGTGGGGACGCTGCTACCCTTGGGAGGGTCTCTGGGAGTGCCTTGCTCATTGGGAGGGCCCCTAAGATGCCGCCGCCCCTGGGAGAATCTCTGGCGGCGCCGCCGCCCCTAGGAGGCCCCTGGGGGTGCTACTGGCCCTGGAAAAGCCCCTGAGGGCACCACAGTTTCTGGCAGAGCCTCTGGGAGGTACCTGGGAACACTGCTATATCTGGAAGGGCCACTAGGGGCGCCACCGCCTTTGTTAGGGCCACTAGAGGTTCCTCTGCATCTGGGAGGCCCCCCTCATTGAGCCGACGCTCCTTGGAGGGCACCTGGGAGCATCGATATACCAGAGAGGGCCCCTGGGGGCGTTGCCGCCTCTGGAAGGACTCCTACAGTCTGTTGTTTTTGCACTGTTTACAACTCTGGGAGATATGACGTTACATAAGTACACTTGCCCATGACATTTCCAGTAACATCGCATTCTGAAATGAAATGGAGAATAAATATCCAACAGGAAAACATAAGTTGGGGTGTTGTGCTGACTGACTGTTCTGTTCTCCTATTGGCTGAAATTTGGTGACGTTACATTTTAATCCACCAATCACAGTTAAGGAAGGGTTTGGTGGGCGTATGCAGTATGTACGAAACCAAGACCAAGCAAGCTACTGGGCTCCCGGGAAGGGGCGCCCCTGGTAGGGCCCCTGGGGTCGCTGCCACCGTTAAGGATGGCCCCTGGGGGGCCCATCTCGTCTGGCAGTGCCCCTGGAATCGCCGCCATCCCTAACAATTGCCTGTGGGGACGCTGCTACCCTTGGGAGGGTCTCTGGGAGTGCCTTGCTCATTGGGAGGGCCCCTAAGATGCCGCCGCCCCTGGGAGAATCTCTGGCGGCGCCGCCGCCCCTAGGAGGCCCCTGGGGGTGCTACTGGCCCTGGAAAAGCCCCTGAGGGCACCACAGTTTCTGGCAGAGCCTCTGGGAGGTACCTGGGAACACTGCGATATCTGGAAGGGCCACTAGGGGCGCCACCGCCTTTGTTAGGGCCACTAGAGGTTCCTCTGCATCTGGGAGGCCCCCCTCATTGAGCCGACGCTCCTTGGAGGGCACCTGGGAGCATCGATATACCAGAGAGGGCCCCTGGGGGCGTTGCCGCCTCTGGAAGGACTCCTACAGTCTGTTGTTTTTGCACTGTTTACAACTCTGGGAGATATGACGTTACATAAGTACACTTGCCCATGACATTTCCAGTACCATCGCATTCTGAAATGAAATGGAGAATAAATATCCAACAGGAAAACATAAGTTGGGGTGTTGTGCTGACTGAATTGCCTTGTTCTCTCTATTGGCTGAAATTTGGTGACGTTATGTTTTAGTCCACCAATCACAGTTATGAAGGGTTTGGTATGTATATAGTATGTACGGTTCGACCAAGCAAGCTACTGCTCCGGAAGGGGCGCCCCTAGGGGTTCCCCTGGGGTCGCTGCCACTGTTATGATGGTCTCTGGGGCCCATCTCATGTCTGGCAGTGCCCCTGTGGAATCGCCGCCATCCCTAACAATTGCCTGTTGTGGGGACGCTGCTACCTTGGAGGGTCTCAGAGGTTTTGCTCATATTGGGAGGCTCCCAAGATGCCAAAAGTTTCTGGAGTATTCAAGGGTGCTGCCCCTAGGAGGCCCCTGGGGGTGCTACTGGCCCTGGAAAAGCCCCTGAGGGCACCACAGTTTCTGGCAGAGCCTCTGGGAGGTACCTGGGAACACTGCTATATCTGGAAGGGCCACTAGGGGCGCCACCGCCTTTGTTAGGGCCACTAGAGGTTCCTCTGCATCTGGGAGGCCCCCCTCATTGAGCCGACGCTCCTTGGAGGGCACCTGGGAGCATCGATATACCAGAGAGGGCCCCTGGGGGCGTTGCCGCCTCTGGAAGGACTCCTACAGTCTGTTGTTTTTGCACTGTTTACAACTCTGGGAGATATGACGTTACATAAGTACACTTGCCCATGACATTTCCAGTAACATCGCATTCTGAAATGAAATGGAGAATAAATATCCAACAGGAAAACATAAGTTGGGGTGTTGTGCTGACTGACTGTTCTGTTCTCCTATTGGCTGAAATTTGGTGACGTTACATTTTAATCCACCAATCACAGTTAAGGAAGGGTTTGGTGGGCGTATGCAGTATGTACGAAACCAAGACCAAGCAAGCTACTGGGCTCCCGGGAAGGGGCGCCCCTGGTAGGGCCCCTGGGGTCGCTGCCACCGTTAAGGATGGCCCCTGGGGGGCCCATCTCGTCTGGCAGTGCCCCTGAAATCGCCGCCATCCCTAACAATTGCCTGTGGGGACGCTGCTACCCTTGGGAGGGTCTCTGGGAGTGCCTTGCTCATTGGGAGGGCCCCTAAGATGCCGCCGCCCCTGGGAGAATCTCTGGCGGCGCCGCCGCCCCTAGGAGGCCCCTGGGGGTGCTACTGGCCCTGGAAAAGCCCCTGAGGGCACCACAGTTTCTGGCAGAGCCTCTGGGAGGTACCTGGGAACACTGCTATATCTGGAAGGGCCACTAGGGGCGCCACCGCCTTTGTTAGGGCCACTAGAGGTTCCTCTGCATCTGGGAGGCCCCCCCTCATTGAGCCGACGCTCCTTGGAGGGCACCTGGGAGCATCGATATACCAGAGAGGGCCCCTGGGGGCGTTGCCGCCTCTGGAAGGACTCCTACAGTCTGTTGTTTTTGCACTGTTTACAACTCTGGGAGATATGACGTTACATAAGTACACTTGCCCATGACATTTCCAGTAACATCGCATTCTGAAATGAAATGGAGAATAAATATCCAACAGGAAAACATAAGTTGGGGTGTTGTGCTGACTGACTGTTCTGTTCTCCTATTGGCTGAAATTTGGTGACGTTACATTTTAGTCCACCAATCACAGTTAAGGAAGGGTTTGGTGGGCGTATGCAGTATGAACGAAACCAAGACCAAGCAAGCTACTGGGCTCCCGGGAAGGGGCGCCCCTGGTAGGGCCCCTGGGGTCGCTGCCACCGTTAAGGATGGCCCCTGGGGGGCCCATCTCGTCTGGCAGTGCCCTGAATCGCCGCCGCCATCCCTAACACCATTCTGTGGGGATGCCATCTTGAGGGTCTCGGGAGTGCCTTGCCCATTGGGAGGGCCCCAAGATGCCGCCGGGGAGAATTTCTGGCGACGCTGCTGCCCCTAGGGAGGCCCCTGGGGTGCTACTGGTCTCTGAAAAGCCCCCTGAGGGCACCACATGTTTTGGCAGAGCCTCTGGGAGACACCTGGGAGCACTGCAACCTCTGGGAGGGCCCCTAGGGGTGCCGCCGCCCATGTTAGGGCCACTAGAGGCGCCTCTGCATCTGGGAAGGCCCCTGATAGAGCCGACGCCCCTTTGAGGGCCCCTGGAAGCACCGCCAACCCTGAGAGGGCCCCTGTGGGTGCTATTGCCCCTGGTAGGACTCCTACAGTCTGTTGTTTTTGCACTGTTTACAACTCTGGGAGATATGACGTTACATAAGTACACTTGCCCATGACATTTCCAGTAACATCGCATTCTCAAATGAAATGGAGAATAAATATCCAACAGGAAAACATAAGTTGGGGTGTTGTGCAGACTGACTGTTCTGTTCTCCTATTGGCTGAAATTTGGTGACGTTACATTTTAGTCCACCAATCACAGTTAAGGAAGGGTTTGGTGGGCGTATGCAGTATGTACGAAACCAAGACCAAGCAAGCTACTGGGCTCCCGGGAAGGGGCGCCCCTGGTAGGGCCCCTGGGGTCGCTGCCACCGTTAAGGATGGCCCCTGGGGGGCCCATCTCGTCTGGCAGTGCCCCTGGAATCGCCGCCATCCCTAACAATTGCCTGTGGGGACGCTGCTACCCTTGGGAGGGTCTCTGGGAGTGCCTTGCTCATTGGGAGGGCCCCTAAGATGCCGCCGCCCCTGGGAGAATCTCTGGCGGCGCCGCCGCCCCTAGGAGGCCCCTGGGGGTGCTACTGGCCCTGGAAAAGCCCCTGAGGGCACCACAGTTTCTGGCAGAGCCTCTGGCAGGTACCTGGGAACACTGCTATATCTGGAAGGGCCACTAGGGGCGCCACCGCCTATGTTAGGGCCACTAGAGGTTCCTCTGCATCTGGGAGGCCCCCCTCATTGAGCCGACGCTCCTTGGAGGGCACCTGGGAGCATCGATATACCAGAGAGGGCCCCTGGGGGCGTTGCCGCCTCTGGAAGGACTCCTACAGTCTGTTGTTTTTGCACTGTTTACAACTCTGGGAGATATGACGTTACATAAGTACACACTTGCCCATGACATTTCCAGTAACATCGCATTCTGAAATGAAATGGAGAATAAATATCCAACAGGGAAACATAAGTTGGGGTGTTGTGCTGACTGACTGTTCTGTTCTCCTATTGGCTGAAATTTGGTGACGTTACATTTTAGTCCACCAATCACAGTTAAGGAAGGGTTTGGTGGGCGTATGCAGTATGCAGTATGTGCTTACGAGCAAGACCAAGCAAACTACTGGGCTCCAGGAAGGGGCGCCCCTGGTAGGAGCCTGGGGTCGCTGCCACCGTGAGATGGCCCCTGGGGGTCCCATCTCGTCCTGAAAAGCAGTGCCTGAAATCGCCGCCATCCCTATCCATTGCCTGGTAAGGGGACGCTGCTACCCTTGGGAGGTCTCTGGGAGTGCCTTGCTCATTGGGAGGGCCCCTAAGATGCCGCCGCCCCTGGGAGAATCTCTGGCGGCGCCGCCGCCCCTAGGAGGCCCCTGGGTGTGCTACTGGCCCTGGAAAAGCCCCTGAGGGCACCACAGTTTCTGGCAGAGCCTCTGGCAGGTACCTGGGAACACTGCTATATCTGGAAGGGCCACTAGGGGCGCCACCGCCTTTGTTAGGGCCACTAGAGGTTCCTCTGCATCTGGGAGGCCCCCCTCATTGAGCCGACGCTCCTTGGAGGGCACCTGGGAGCATCGGAAATATACCAGAGAGAGATTTCGGTGCCGCCTGGAAGGACTCCTACAGTCTGTTGTTTTTGCATTGTTTACAACTTTGAGAGATATGACGTTTCATAAGTACACTCACTACCCATCGCATTTCCAGTATCATTGCATCTTGAAATGAAAAATAGAATAAATATCCAACAGGAAAACATAAGTTGGGATGTTGTTCTGACTAACTGCTATTCTCCGATTGGCTGAAATTTGGTGAATTTACATTTTAGTCCACCAATCACAGTTAAGAAAAGAATTGCTGGGCGTATGCAATATGTACGACACCACGACCAAGCAAGCAACAACGCTCCTGGGAAGAGGCACCCCTAGTAGGGCCCCCTGGGGTCGCTGCCACCGCTAAGGATGGCCCCTGGGAGGCCCCTCGTCTGGCAGTGACCTTGGAATCGCTGCCATCCCTAACAATTGCCTGTGGGGACGCTGCCACCCTTGGGAGGGTCTCTGGGAGTGCCTCGCTAATTGGGAGGGCCCCGAAATGCCGCCGCCCCTGGGAGAACTTCTGGCGGCGCCACCGCACCTACGAGGCCCCTTGGGGTGCTACTGACCCTGGAAGGGCCCTTGAGGGCGCCACAGCCTCTGGCAGAGCCTCTGGGAGGCACCTAGGAACACTGCTACCTCTGGGATGGCCCTTAGGGGTGCCGTCGGGTATGTTAGGGCAATTAGAGGCGCCTCTGCATCTGGGAAGGCCCCTGATGGAGCCAATGCCCCTTTGAGAGCCCCTGGAAGCGTCGCTAACCCTGAGAGGGCCCCTCTGGGCTCTATTGCCCCTGGAAGGACCCCTACAGTCTGTTGTTTTTGCACTGTTTACAACTCTGGGAGATATGACGTTACTTACATAAATAAGTACACTGCCAATGACATTTCCAGTAACATCGTATTCTGATATGAAATGGAGAATAAATATCCAACAGGAAAACATAAGTTGGGGTGTTGTGCTGACTGATTGCTCTGTTCTCCTATTGGCTGTAATTTGGTGGGGCTACATTTTAGTCCACCAATCACAGTTAAGTAAGGGATTGCTGGGTGTATGCAATATGTACGACACCATGTCTAAGCAAGCTACTTGGCTCCCGGAGGGCGCCCCTGGTAAGGGCCTGGGGTCGCTGCACGTGGGGATGACCCCTGGGGGCCATGCTCTCTGGCAGTGCCCCTGGGTCGCCGCCATCTAACCACAATTGCCTGTGGGGACATGCTACCCTTGGGAGGGTCTCTGGGAGTGCCTTGCTCATTGGGAGGGCCCCTAGATGCCTGCGCCCCTGGGAGAATCTCTGGCGGCGCCGCCGCCCCTAGGAGGCCCACAGAGTGCTACTGGCCTGGAAAAGCCCCTGAGGCACCACAGTTTCTGGCAGAGCCTCTGGCAGTACCTGGGAACACTGCTATATCCTGGAAGGGCCGCAAGGGCGCCACCCCCCTTTGTTAGGGCCATAGAGGTTCCTCTGCATCTGGGAGGCCCCCTCATTGAGCCGACGCTCAGCAGGAGGGCACCTGGGAACATCGATATACCAGAGAGGGCCCTTGGGGGCGTTGCCGCCTCTGGAGGACTCCTGATGTTGTTTTTGCACTGTTTACAACTTTGGGAGATATGACGTTACATAAGTACACTCACTACCCATCGCATTTCCAGTATCATTGCATCCTGAAATGAAAAATAGAATAAATATCCAACAGGAAAACATAAGTTGGGGTGTTGTTCTGAATAACTGCTGTTCTCCTATTGGCTGAAATTTGGTGGATTTACATTTTAGTCCACCAATCACAGTTAAGTAAGGAATTGCTGGGCGTATGCAATATGTACGACACCACGACCAAGCAAGCAACAACGCTCCTGGGAAGAGGCACCCCTAGTAGGGCCCCCTGGGGTCGCTGCCACCGCTAAGGATGGCCCCTGGGAGGCCCCTCGTCTGGCAGTGCCCCTGGAATCGCCACCATCCCTAACAATTGCCTGTGGGGACACTTACCCTTGGGAGGGTCTCTGGGAGTGCCTTGCTCATTGGGAGGGCCCCTAAGATGCCGCCGCCCCTGGGAGAATCTCTGGCGGCGCCGCCGCCCCTAGGAGGCACCTGGGGGTGCTACTGGCCCTGGAAAAGCCCCTGAGGGCACCACAGTTTCTGGCAGAGCCTCTGGGAGGTACCTGGGAACACTGCTATATCTGGAAGGGCCACTAGGGGCGCCACCGCCTTTGTTAGGGCCACTAGAGGTTCCTCTGCATCTGGGAGGCCCCCCTCATTGAGCCGACGCTCCTTGGAGGGCACCTGGGAGCATCGATATACCAGAGAGGGCCCCTGGGGGCGTTGCCGCCTCTGGAAGGACTCCTACAGTCTGTTGTTTTTGCACTGTTTACAACTCTGGGAGATATGACGTTACATAAGTACACTTGCCCATGACATTTCCAGTAACATCGCATTCTGAAATGAAATGGAGAATAAATATCCAACAGGAAAACATAAGTTGGGGTGTTGTGCTGACTGACTGTTCTGTTCCCCTATTGGCTGAAATTTGGTGACGTTACATTTTAGTCCACCAATCACAGTTAAGGAAGGGTTTGGTGGGCGTATGCAGTATGTACGAAACCAAGACCAAGCAAGCTACTGGGCTCCCGGGAAGGGGCGCCCCTGGTAGGGCCCCTGGGGTCGCTGCCACCGTTAAGGATGGCCCCTGGGGGGCCCATCTCGTCTGGCAGTGCCCCTGGAATCGCCGCCATCCCTAACAATTGCCTGTGGGGACGCTGCTACCCTTGGGAGGGTCTCTGGGAGTGCCTTGCTCATTGGGAGGGCCCCTAAGATGCCGCCGCCCCTGGGAGAATCTCTGGCGGCGCCGCCGCCCCTAGGAGGCCCCTGGGGGTGCTACTGGTCCTGGAAAAGCCCCTGAGGGCACCACAGTTTCTGGCAGAGCCTCTGGCAGGTACCTGGGAACACTGCTATATCTGGAAGGGCCACTAGGGGCGCCACCGCCTTTGTTAGGGCCACTAGAGGTTCCTCTGCATCTGGGAGGCCCCCCCCCTCATTGAGCCGACGCTCCTTGGAGGGCACCTGGGAGCATCGATATACCAGAGAGGGCCCCTGGGGGCGTTGCCGCCTCTGGAAGGACTCCTACAGTCTGTTGTTTTTGCACTGTTTACAACTCTGGGAGATATGACGTTACATAGTACCTTGCCCATGACATTTCCGTAACATCGCATTCTGAAATGAAATGGAGAATAAATATAACAGGAAAACATAAGTTGGGGTGTTGTGCTGACTGACTGTTCTGTTCTCTATTGGCGAAATTTGACGTTACATTTTAGTCCACCAATCACAGTTAAGGAAGGGTTTGGTGGGCGTATGCAGTATGTACGAAACCAAGACCAAGAAGCAAGCTACTGGGCTCCGGAAGGGGCGCCTGGTAAGAACCCCTGGGGTCGCTGCCACCGTTGAGGATGGCCCCTGGGGGCCATCTCATTTGGCAGTGCCCCTGGAATCGCCACCATCCCCTAACAATTGCCTGTGGGACGCTGCTACCCGGGAGGTCTCTGGGAGTGCTTGCTCATTGGGAGGGCTAAGATACCGCCGCCCTGGGAGAATCTGGCGGCGCCGCTACCCTAAGGAGGCACAGGGGTGCTACTGGCCCTGGAGAAGAAGCCCTGAGGGGCACCACAGTTTCTGGCTTGAGAGCCCCTCTGGGAGGAGTACCTGGGGCTGCTATCTGGAAGGGCCACTAGGGGCGCCACCGCCTTTGTTAGGGCCACTAGAGGTTCCTCTGCATCTGGGAGGCCCCCCTCATTGAGCCGACGCTCCTTGGAGGGCACCTGGGAGCATCGATATACCAGAGAGGGCCCCTGGGGGCGTTGCCGCCTCTGGAAGGACTCCTACAGTCTGTTGTTTTTGCACTGTTTATAACTCTGGGAGATATGACGTTACATAAGTACACTTGCCCATGACATTTCCAGTAACATCGCATTCTGAAATGAAATGGAGAATAAATATCCAACAGGAAAACATAAGTTGGGGTGTTGTGCTGACTGACTGTTCTGTTCTCCTATTGGCTGAAATTTGGTGACGTTACATTTTAGTCCACCAATCACAGTTAAGGAAGGGTTTGGTGGGCGTATGCAGTATGTACGAAACCAAGACCAAGCAAGCTACTGGGCTCCCGGGAAGGGGCGCCCCTGGTAGGGGCCCTGGGGTCGCTGCCACCGTTAAGGATGGCCCCTGGGGGGCCCATCTCGTCTGGCAGTGCCCCTGGAATCGCCGCCATCCCTAACAATTGCCTGTGGGGACGCTGCTACCCTTGGGAGGGTCTCTGGGAGTGCCTTGCTCATTGGGAGGGCCCCTAAGATGCCGCCGCCCCGGGGAGAATCTCTGGCGGCGCCGCCGCCCCTAGGAGGCCCCTGGGGGTGCTACTGGCCCTGGAAAAGCCCCTGAGGGCACCACAGTTTCTGGCAGAGCCTCTGGGAGGTACCTGGGAACACTGCTATATCTGGAAGGGCCACTAGGGGCGCCACCGCCTTTGTTAGGGCCACTAGAGGTTCCTCTGCATCTGGGAGGCCCCCCTCATTGAGCCGACGCTCCTTGGAGGGCACCTGGGAGCATCGATATACCAGAGAGGGCCCCTGGGGGCGTTGCCGCCTCTGGAAGGACTCCTACAGTCTGTTGTTTTTGCATTGTTTACAACTCTGGGAGATATGACGTTACATAAGTACACTTGCCCATGACATTTCCAGTAACATCGCATTCTGAAATGAAATGGAGAATAAATATCCAACAGGAAAACCAACAGGAAAACATAAGTTGGGGTGTTGTGCTGACTGACTGTTCTGTTCTCCTATTATTTTAAATTTGGTGACGTTACATTTTAGTCCACCAATCACAGTTAAGGAAGGGTTTGGTGGTATACAGTATGTACAGGAAACCAAGACCAGAAAACCAAGCTACCTGGGCTCCGGGAGGGAAAGCGCCACTGGTATTGGGAGCCCCTGGGTCGCCTGCCACCGTTAGGAATGGCCTAAATTATCTCTGGCAGTGCCCCTGAAATCGCCGCCATCCCTAACAATTGCCTGTGGGGACGCTGCTACCCTTGGGAGGGTCTCTGGGAGTGCCTTGCTCATTGGGAGGGCCCCTAAGATGCCGCCGCCCCTGGGAGAATCTCTGGCGGCGCCGCCGCCCCTAGGAGGCCCCTGGGGGTGCTACTGGCCCTGGAAAAGCCCCTGAGGGCACCACAGTTTCTGGCAGAGCCTCTGGGAGGTACCTGGGAACACTGCTATATCTGGAAGGGCCACTAGGGGCGCCACCGCCTTTGTTAGGGCCACTAGAGGTTCCTCTGCATCTGGGAGGCCCCCCCTCATTGAGCCGACGCTCCTTGGAGGGCACCTGGGAGCATCGATATACCAGAGAGGGCCCCTGGGGGCGTTGCCGCCTCTGGAAGGACTCCTACAGTCTGTTGTTTTTGCACTGTTTACAACTCTGGGAGATATGACGTTACATAAGTACACTTGCCCATGACATTTCCAGTAACATCGCATTCTGAAATGAAATGGAGAATAAATATCCAACAGGAAAACATAAGTTGGGGTGTTGTGCTGACTGACTGTTCTGTTCTCCTATTGGCTGAAATTTGGTGACGTTACATTTTAGTCCACCAATCACAGTTAAGGAAGGGTTTGGTGGGCGTATGCAGTATGAACGAAACCAAGACCAAGCAAGCTACTGGGCTCCCGGGAAGGGGCGCCCCTGGTAGGGCCCCTGGGGTCGCTGCCACCGTTAAGGATGGCCCCTGGGGGGCCCATCTCAAATCCTGGCAGTGCCTGAGTCGCCGCCATCTAACTTTCTAATTGCCTGTAATGGGGACGCTGCTACCCTTGGGAGGGTCTCTGGGAGTGCCTTGCTCATTGGGAGGGCTCCTAAGATGCCGCCGCCCCTGGGAGAATCTCTGGCGGCGCCGCCGCCCCTAGGAGGCCCCTGGGGGTGCTACTGGCCCTGGAAAAGCCCCTGAGGGCACCACAGTTTCTGGCAGAGCCTCTGGGAGGTACCTGGGAACACTGCTATATCTGGAAGGGCCACTAGGGGCGCCACCGCCTTTGTTAGGGCCACTAGAGGTTCCTCTGCATCTGGGAGGCCCCCCTCATTGAGCCGACGCTCCTTGGAGGGCACCTGGGAGCATCGATATACCAGAGAGGGCCCCTGGGGGCGTTGCCGCCTCTGGAAGGACTCCTACAGTCTGTTGTTTTTGCACTGTTTACAACTCTGGGAGATATGACGTTACATAAGTACACTTGCCCATGACATTTCCAGTAACATCGCATTCTGAAATGAAATGGAGAATAAATATCCAACAGGAAAACATAAGTTGGGGTGTTGTGCTGACTGACTGTTCTGTTCTCCTATTGGCTGAAATTTGGTGACGTTACATTTTAGTCCACCAATCACAGTTAAGGAAGGGTTTGGTGGGCGTATGCAGTATGTACGAAACCAAGACCAAGCAAGCTACTGGGCTCCCGAGAAGGGGCGCCCCTGGTAGGGCCCCTGGGGTCGCTGCCACCGTTAAGGATGGCCCCTGGGGGGCCCATCTCGTCTGGCAGTGCCCCTGGAATCGCCGCCATCCCTAACAATTGCCTGTGGGGACGCTGCTACCCTTGGGAGGGTCTCTGAGAGTGCCTTGCTCATTGGGAGGGCCCCTAAGATGCCGCCGCCCCTGGGAGAATCTCTGGCGGCGCCGCCGCCCCTAGGAGGCCCCTGGGGGTGCTACTGGCCCTGGAAAAGCCCCTGAGGGCACCACAGTTTCTGGCAGAGCCTCTGGCAGGTACCTGGGAACACTGCTATATCTGGAAGGGCCACTAGGGGCGCCACCGCCTTTGTTAGGGCCACTAGAGGTTCCTCTGCATCTGGGAGGCCCCACTCATTGAGCCGACGCTCCTTGGAGGGCACCTGGGAGCATCGATATACCAGAGAGGGCCCCTGGGGGCGTTGCCGCCTCTGGAAGGACTCCTACAGTCTGTTGTTTTTGCACTGTTTACAACTCTGGGAGATATGACGTTACATAAGTACACTTGCCCATGACATTTCCAGTAACATCGCATTCTGAAATGAAATGGAGAATAAATATCCAACAGGAAAACATAAGTTGGGGTGTTGTGCTGACTGACTGTTCTGTTCTCCTATTGGCTGAAATTTG
>NW_024738865.1:0-9930 GCF_018991925.1 Homarus americanus | reverse complement strand
AGGCAGGGGAGGGAGAGACAGGGGAGGGAGAGACAGGGGAGGGAGAGGCAGGGGAGGGAGAGGCAGGGGAGGGAGGAGAGGAGGTGGGATGTTTGTACATAAAAGAGGCATAGAGAAGGTCATTCACGCGTTACTGCACAAAGAAGGCGTGAGAGTGAGAGCTTATTCCTTGCATTCTCTCCCCAGTATAAGAGAGAGAGGGGGAGGGTTAGGGAGTGGGGAGGGGCATTTAACCGTATTATTCGGGGAATATAGTATAAATGGAGCTATTTCCTGAGTAATCTGGAGAGAGAGAGAGAGAGAGAGAGAGAGAGAGAGAGTCCCTGGCTCACTGTTACGTTATGACAAAGTTGTTGGCAAATATATGGTATGGAAATTGTGTTGATACTCTCTCTCTCTCTCTCTCTCTCTCTCTCTCTCTCTCTCAGTGTGTGTGTCTCTCTCTCGCTCTCTCTCTCACACACACACCAACCACAAACAAACAACACATCACAAACAAACAAGCAAGCAACAACACAACACAAACAATAATGACACCACAAAAAACATCATTCTAAAAAACAAACAAAAACAATAAAACAAACAAACATACCAACAAGCAATCAAACAAACAAACAATATATCGAACAAACGAAGAATAAAACAAAACAAACAAACAAACAATAAAACAAACATACATAAAAACAATCAAACAAACTTAAAAACAATAAAAAAACAGACCCTCTTCAACAAACCACCACCACCAAGGACTTCACTAACCTACCACCTCCACCACCGCCTCCTACAACACTATTTATAATCCCAAAACTTCCCAAAGGTCACTCCTGCCTCGGTGACCTTTGGGGGTTAACACTGCCCACTGGTCTAGATCTGGCGAGAAAACTGCCCCCACCCAAAGGTCACTTGTTGGGTGTCACAAAGCGCCTGCTGGGTGATTTAGGTGAGTCTTCCCCCGCCCTCCCCCATCCCCCCTCACCAACCCAAGGTCACAGTGTGTAAGGTTAAGGCGTTTGAATTTTAATTTAGTTGATGATGGTATAATGCAGAAGAGGAGGAGGAGGAGAGGAAGAAGAACAACAACAACAACAAGGCTAGATTACGTTAGGTTACGTTAGGTTAGGTTAGGCTAGATTAGGTTAAGTTAGGTTAGGTCTGGTCAGGTTACATTATGCATGAAGGAATTCATTTATATGTATATTTATGATCTACAGGATCGTTTATGCCCAGTCAAAAGTTTCCAGAAAAGATAAATACAAAGAAGTTATAACTAATAGCCAATTATCCCTATTTAGTGTAACATACAGTATATATTAGGTGAAGTTCCGCTTTTATTTGTTTGTTTTCGTATTATTTAAGTCATTTATTTGTTAACATTTAGCTTAGAATAAGTAAATATTATACAAAACAAAACATTGAAAAATTCACAAGTGAATTTGTAACATATAATCAAGTCGAGATAATATTACCAATACCACGTGCTGGTCAAGCTCCGAAAGAGTTGTCCGGGGGTCTAGCTAACCTCTGGTCGGGGCTTGACCAGCACGAAAAAAAAAAAAAAATTTTACTAAACGTGATTTTGGCAACCTGTGGTGTAATAGTCAGCATACTTGCCTTGCAAGCGAGTGGACCCCTGTTCGATTCCCGGACGGAGTGAAACTATGAGCATTTTTTTTTACGTCATTTGGCTTTCTATTTACCAGTAAATGGGATTTACGGATCTTATTCTGGAATAATGGTTAGCCAGTGCAGTTGCCGAGTTGTCCGGTCTTCTCGAACTATTCATTGAAACTGGGTCATACAACTCGTTAACTTAGGGTGTGGTTGTGGTGTTGGCGACAGATTCTAACACCTTAAACAAATTCACGCCTAGGTTGCTCTAGAGCCGGCCATCCTCGTACACGAAGGGCAACCATTATTGTCACGTGTATAATATTACCATCACTACCACAACCAGCATTATCACTACTATTGTCATCTTCTCAACTATCATCATTCCTTCCCTCTTCCTCCTCATGCCTCCATATTTCAATAATAATCGTCTCAATTATTATTATTATCATCATTATTTTTATTATTATTATTACCGTATTATTATTATTATTATTATTATTATTAACAATTCAACATGTGGCTGGAACAACAGTAGAAATTAGAAATAAGATAAAAAGTTGTATTAAATTAACAATTAAAACACAAACAAGAACCACAGGTACAAGTCGATCAGTTTTTTATCATGAGAGAGAGAGAGAGAGAGAGAGAGAGAGTCCCTGGCTCACTGTTACGTTATGACAAAGTTGTTGGTAAATATATGGTATGGAAATTGTGTTGATACTCTCTCTCTCTCTCTCTCTCTCTCTCTCTCTCTCTGTGTCTCTCTCTCTCTCACACACACACACCAACCACAAACAAACAACACATCACAAACAAACAAGCAAGCAACAACACAACACAAACAATAATGACACCACAAAAACACCATTCTAAAAAACAAACAATAAAACAAACAAACATACCAACAAACAATAAAACGAACAAACGAAGAATAAAACAAAACAAACAAACAATAAAACATATACTGCTTTTAATAAAGGCAATAATCTGACATAAGCATTATCATTGTATTCTTATACTTATTATTATTACAGATGATATTAAACATTAAAAAATGCAGAAATAATTTGCAATTAACATTGCAGACTGTATTGAGGATATTTTTAAACCATTTATTTATCATCTTGCTCTATGTTTAACAATATTAGTCTCTGATTAGTTGGTAGAATTTCATGAATATACTTACTGTATATGGGTTCCATGACATTTGCTCACAAGATGAACCTAATCTAACCTAACCTAACATGTCTACATTTCCATTATAGTTGAGTATATGCCTTGTAAACAAATGTCTGCACACTAACTATATAAACTCTTTGGTGAGGATCCATATACGGCATTACATCGAATATTTTTCCAAATAAAAGACCATTTTAACAGCAGATACTTTTCTCCAACTGCTGGTTTTGTCCATGTCATTAACATATTGTATACATTTTTACTCCTGACATTGGGAAAGTGTTCATGTCTTGCTTTCTTTGAAAGGGTATTTGTTGCATAATCAGGTGGAGACAAGTCGAAACATTATCTCAAGTTTTCATATCTTGTAGATAACTGGCCTTTATACTTGTATAATATGAAAGTAAAAATTTTGGTACAAAGATAATTTCCTGTTTGATAGAAAACTAACAGTTTTGGTGATATTTTTTCAAGATTTTATCCCAATTCATCAGTACAGTGAGTTCATCACTGTCATAGCAACTTTATAATACCTAATGCTGTACTTTGTTATATTCTACTGACTTCATCCACAGAACAGGCCATAGTTCTCTTTATTTACACTAACCCAACCCCAAGAACGTGACAAACTTATTACTTTATTGTTAGATTTAATTAGGATAAAGAAGAAAGGAACAGATATTACACTCTATTCCTACATTTTTATGGTTGTCACAGGCTTTATTTAACTATATTCACTGTAAGTGATCGTATTTCATTCCCAGAATATGCTTTGAATCAAAGGAAATAGGAAACTAAGGTGCACCTTAGCTTGGATTCAAGTTTTTCATGCTCGTAAATCGTGTAGCAAGAGTAAACGTTTCGTGCCACTGACAACGTTTTGAGGGTGCAAGCATACCAAGCCCCAAGTCTTCCGCCAGTTGGTACACCTGACTACACTACGATGACGTAGTAACAAACGACGGTCGGGTACCACCATGGCCCATCTTGAAAAATCACAATTTTTACTCCATTGTATTACGACCGCCGGGATACCAGAGCATGGTGTACACCACGGCTGATCTTGCAATTGGCCCTTATTTGCACGGTAAAACTACAGTTTCGGATAATACGCCCTGTAGTTGAGCATTTTGTTTTATCCAGTGTAATTTTTTTAGGTGAGTGAATCTAATTTGACCTTCATTTCCGTCGGAAATTATCCGTTTTAGAGTTATTCCCTCCCCCCCCTCCTTCCACCAACAATCTTGGGGGGACACGGGTATTTGAGGTTTTCGGGGGGGGGGGCAAAACGAGTGATAAGCGATATAAACCACCAAAGTCGGCTCGGATTTTCCGTCTTTGAGAAGTAAATAAAAACCAAAATTTGAGAATCTGCGCCAATTTTGGCACAGATTGGCTCGGATTTAAATTTTTTTATTAAGTAATGAATTCCCAAGGAAACAAAATCCGAGTGAATCCGAGTAATCTAAATGTAATCTAACCGGGGGGGCTCCGCCCCCGGACCCCCCCCCCCCTCCGTCAGTAATTGCACTGCTTCCTCCTTTGCATGTCCTGTAACGTCCGCAGTACCACAGATGTTTATATTTTCTAAATTTATACGGCAAATGCCTGTCCGGACATTCGACACACTTGGCAGAACACCGTGAGCACGCAATAAATAACTAAATCGTCTCTCGAGTGGAATTTAACTATTTAATCCCAATAATTATATTCACAGCCGTCACAAGTGACCTCAACAGTAGCCTTTGTGAGTCTGAATATTCAAACTCTGAGGTTTGGTGGTCCATGCCGACGTGTCTTGTTCCAATTCAAATGTGATTGGTGGAAAAAATCAGCTATTCATTATTGGTGAAGGCTGGATCACGTAATGTCAGATCACGAAACGGTCCACCTCACTGCGCATGCCCCCACACCCATAGACTGGTAAAAGTATGAAAAATCGTTAAATTCATTTCCGACGCTATTATTCATTTCTGACTGGTTGAAATGGGGTTAGAAATACTCCAAACAGGGAGATCTAAAGGTTGGGGATGGTTAGAACCATCGGCCGTGTATTGTCCCAAACTGCAGTTATACTATTTACACCAGAGTTTCACATTGACAAACCGATCCCCTTGATTCGGATGCAAATAGTTAAATCATAATTTTAACCCCAGATCTCAATACTATTATCGAATATTATAAGAAGTTTGCACTGACAAAACTCGGATGCAGATAACAGCTTCACTATCTCTTCAATAAACCGATAAGTTAGATTAGGTTCTGTACCAGATATCAAAGTAAACGATAATGAAGTAGATAATGTACGAGATGATATTAATTTTCACAATTCCATTGTAAACATTAATGATGAAAACAAAGTCGGAGCAAATAACTTCATTTTTTTTCTACTATAATTTGAATAGTTACACTCTTCTTTTTCATCTTTCTTTAACGGATTTGGTAACATATGGTGCAGTAATTGGCACCCGAACTTCGCTATGACACACCTCGGGTACAGTTAACAGTTTCACTATCTGCACCCGACACCCTTGATGACGAGGTTCCGGTGCAAATAACCATTTCGTTATTTTCACCAGAAAGTGCAAATACCTACGGCCTTTTAATAATACCATAGTATTAATGATGATTAATGAACCAAACTAGCCCCACCGAAAATACTTCTTATATTTTAAAGTGAAAACAAAACTTTGTGACAAAAACCGTTAGCCACATCTACACATGGCAGGCAGCAGAAGCTTGGCCTTGTCCTCCCCACACACGCAAGATGTAAAAAAAAAAAATATATATAAAATATATAAATAAAATAAAAATTACGTAAAGTATTACATTAGTATTTTTTTTACGAGGTAAGAAACCTTTTATCTTCTTTGAGAAAATATCCTAAGTTAGTGCTAAAGGCTCACCCACGTCGTTAAGTATTACCAATAAAACTCTAAGGATACCATGATGCAGCCTAAACTAAAACACACCCTTTACTATCGTTATAATAATCACCATCAAAGATATACACAATCAACCCACTTTAGAAGGTTAGAATATTATTTACGTGTTTATAATGTATACAGTAAGTCGAACTTACTTTAAGTCACAATAACACATCAACAAACAACAACTGTATCTTACCTGATTCCTCAAGGCAGCGTTCACCCGGTGTCCGGCCAATTCAATTTTCAATTTCAATTGTTTATTCCTTGATAGAGGAAGCGGGATCCTAGTGCTGTCACTAGGTACCCCTGTACAATGACACCAGAATCATCTGGCAAGTGTGAAAAGTATATACAGTATAAATATTATAAAGGGGCTTACTAAAGCCTAAGGAAGGAAGGATGTTCCTTTAACACATAATCAATATTATTTACAAAATATCTGGCCAGTATTGGGAGGATCATCGTGTCTCTGTCCGGCCAATTTCCTTCATCGTTCCACCACTTAATAAACACTTCACCATTTCTATCTAACTTTTCCCAGGTGTTCTTCTGTGTGTGATCACAGTCATGGAAATTCATATCACGAACCACTGAATTAATTTGCCAATGCCATTAATAAAACCACAGACAGCGGTGAGCATCCCTAAAGGTGTAGCGACTCGCGCGGTACTGGCTAATGACTACTGAAAAATGCCTTCCCTAGGGTCAAGGGAAGTAATGTTAAAATACAACCACGAACTAGACTCCTTGACCACCCATTTTTCTGGTGATACAAACCAACCAAAATTAACTTAACTTTTCCAACATACTTTTCTAAAATTTCCTGAAGATCATTACATGACGTTGTGTTATGACGTTGTGTTATGTTACACCTACCGTCAGATAATCTGCCTTGAGAAACATTATGATCAGCCTTCTTGGTTGTGATAATATCTTAACATTGCTGATGTTGCTACGCTTCGAAAGTTCTTTGATCCTATAGTTCAGTTTGTTGGAAAAGAATGATCATAAATTCGAAAATCATAGACAGACGTCCTTTTTTGTTTAGGTTAGGTTAGGTTAGGTTAGGTTAGTGTTAACAAATGACAACCCCGTTGGGGTTTTGTCATGGAACCCTTTTAAACTGCTTACCGCGGACAATAAAATGGTGCCACTACTTGCCTATAATTGGGCTACTTTTGAAAAAGGAAATCGCGGCACCATTAAATTATCTTCCATCAGTTTTCATGAATGAATATTAATTTCTTTTTTCAGGATTGGTAATAAAGGTAAGCACATGACTGCTCATTTTCTCTTCATTTATTGGCTTACAATCATCGAGTAATTTAATATTTCGAATGAAATAAGATCTATAGTAATTTCCTTTCCCACGCTCTCACTGAGGGGCTTAGCGGTTGGTCAGACAGACAGGTACCAGGCAGAGCCGCAGAAGTTGTTGGACAGGTAACAAGAAATAATCTTATCATTTATCAATGTTATTAAATCCAAAGCGCAAAAATATGAAATACAGTATTATTAAATAAGCATTCATTTACAGCCTATTGAATCACGTTCTTTACTGCATTTGTCAATTGTCTCGTTGAATCGTTTGATACACACACACACACACACACACACACCTGTCCATAACTATTTAGACTCCATGTGTGTTATATGTGCATATATGATTATTTTTACACATCTCCTACCTGCAGGTAAACCTGGTAGACTAGGGGGAAGCAGAAGATCATAAGGATTCTGTAGAACTCTGGGCGACTGTTGGCGACTACACACAAGGCATTCGAGAATCTTTCAAAATTTGTTCTTAATATTTTGTACTTACCCATTAGTAATGCTGACGTCGAACGAGTTTTCAGCCAGGTAAAAGTTATCAAAACTGAACTACGCAACAGCTGGGGTGGATCCAGGAATATTTAAAGGGCAGTCTTTAAAGTTGTGGGGGGGGGGAGGACCATGTGCCAGAGTACAATACTGCATTAAAGAAAAAGTATTGGAATTTTCTGATGAAAAAGGGGGGGGGTCCGGACCCCCAGGACCCCCTCTTGATCCGCCCCTGAACAGAATGGGTCAAGAACTTTTATCGGCAATATTATATACAAGAAGTACCGTAAGTTGCCAATAAGGAGATGAAGCCAAAAAATGCAGGCGTCCTAATTGTCATCCCAGTGACAGTGTGGTGAAGGCAGTACAGGACATTTTATTTTATGGTAATTGTTAGGCACTTTGTGCACAATGCATCAGATTTGTTTTTCCCGGGTTTTATAAAACGATTAGGAGGGAAGATGTTTCCATTCGTTTTTTGTCATTTAGTTCATAAGTGTCTGACAAAAAAATATTTACTATTTTCAACAAACAAACTGGTATAAAAAGAAGGACTTTGAATTTATTTTATGTTGTGTCTTCATCCGGTAAACTGGTAAAAAACAATTTAACTTTCTTCAAAAATGTTATAAGAAAAAGTTTTCTTTGTCATATAGGAAGAGAATTCAGTGTTCATTCTTTGATTTACGTCTTTTTTTCTCTTAATATACCATGTCACTAATCCACAGAATTAAATTTAAATTCCTTATAGTGACGATAATATTATTTATTACTTGTTATAGGAGTGTGAAACAGCAGGCTATAAGAGACATAATATTTGAGCTACATCTAAGGTCTTTGCCGCGCCCCTTGAGAGCTATCCACCGCGGTTTGGAAACAATGTTTTGGCAACCCTGCAGCCTAGGTGGTCGACACAACGTCGTATTACCTGTATATATGAAAAAAAATTGTCCAAAACACTGTAGTCGTGGTTGTTCCCATCGTAGGGATTTCAGGGATAATTTTAACCTTTGATCATGAGGTGAAGGTTATCTTATTGTTTGTAAAATAAACAACAGGAACTGTACCTGTACTGTAAGTTTTATAATATACACAACAGTAAAAATTTCGTTAGTGTATATAAACACATATTTATGTTCAGAAAACAAGATTCAAGCTTTAGTAACATCGATCTTGGGTTCTGAATCAGACCAAGAACTCAATAGTGATTTTCCACTTGCCGGGGCCAAGTTATTCACACAGTATTATGTTTATTAGTTAACAGCAACTTGTATTATGGTCTGAAAACCAAAATTCAATTTTTTGTAGCGACCTTTGGCTCAGTAGCCCCAGAATCAATAGGGAGTTTTCTCTCCCTTGGATCAATGTACCTAAGCATCATCATGTTTCTCGGACATGGAAACTCTTGTTACAGTTCGGCAGCTAAAAATGTTAAGAGAGGCAGCCATTATCAGCCCCTCTGTGTGCACCATAAGAGTTAGTTAATGAACTGATCCTCGTCTACAGTAGCTGCCTGAGGTGTGCCAGGAGTAGCCTTAGTGGTAGTTGATGAAGCAAGTCCTCACACACCCTGTGGCCCTTACCCACCTGTGGCCCTCACACACCCTGCGGTCCTCACACACCCTGTGGCCCTCACACACCATGTGGCCCTTACACACCCTGTGGTCCTCACACACCCTGTGGCCCTTAGACACCCTGTGGTCCTCACACACCCTGTGGTCCTCACACACAATGTGGCCCTCACACACCCTGTGGTCCTCACACACCCTGTGGCCCTTACACACCCTGTGGTCCTCACACACCCTGTGGCCCTTAGACACCCTGTGGTCCTCACACACCCTATGGTCCTCACACACCCTGTGGTCCTCACACCCCCTGTGGCTCTTACACACCCTGTGGCTCTTACACACGCTGTGGCCTCACACACACTCTGTGGCTCTTACACACCCTGTGACCCTCACACACCCTGTGACCCTCACACACCTTGTGGCTCTTACACACCCTGTGGCCCTCACATACCCTGTGGCCCTCACATACCCTGTGGCCCTCACATACCCTGTGGCCCTCACACACCCGGATGCCTTCACACACCCTGTGACCCTCACACACTCTGTGGCCCTTAGACACCCTGTGGCCCTCGCACACACTATAGCCCCACGCACTCTGTGTGGCACCTCATACACACTAACACTCATACACCCTGTGGCCCTTACACATCCTGTGTGAGGGCCACCAGGTATTAGAGGGCCACCGGGTATGTGAGAGACACCGGGTGTGTGAGGGCCACCGGGTGTGTGTGAGGACCAGAGGGTTATGTGAGGCCCACAGGGTTATGTGAGGCCCACAGGGTTATGTGAGGCCCACAGGGTTATGTGAGGTCCACAGGGTT